>NW_027465912.1:0-33370 GCF_049634645.1 Pelodiscus sinensis
GTCCGGCGGGTGGCCAGGCACAGAACCCAGGCGTCCGGGCGTCCGGCGGTGGCCAGGCACAGAACCCAGGCGTCCGGGCGTCCGGCTGTGGCCAGGCACAGAACCCAGGCGTCCGGGCGTCCGGCGGTGGCCAGGCACAGAACCCAGGCGTCTGGGCGTCCGGCGGTGGCCAGGCACAGAACCCAGGCGTCCGGGCGTCCGGCTGTGGCCAGGCACAGAACCCAAGCATCCGGCGGTGGCCAGGCACAGAACCCAAGCGTCCGGCCGTGGCCAGGCACAGAACCCAGGCGTCCGGGTGTCCGGCGGTGGCCAGGCACAGAACCCAGGCGTCCGGGTGTCCGGCTGTGGCCAGGCACAGAACCCAGGCGTCCGGGGTGTCCGGCGGTGGCCAGGCACAGAACCCAGGCGTCCGGTGTTCGGCTGTGGCCAGGCACAGAACCCAGGCGTCCGGGCGTCCGGCTGTGGCCAGGCACAGAACCCAGGTGTCCGGGCGTCCGGCGGTGGCCAGGCACAGAACCCAGGCGTCCGGGCGCCCGACCTTGGCCAGGCACAGAACCCAAGCGTCCGGCTGTGGCCAGGCACAGAACCCAAGCATCCGGCGGTGGCCAGGCACAGAACCCAAGCGTCCGGCCGTGGCCAGGCACAGAACCCAGGCGTCCGGGTGTCCGGCGGTGGCCAGGCACAGAACCCAGGCGTCCGGGTGTCCGGCTGTGGCCAGGCACAGAACCCAGGCGTCCGGGTGTCCGGCTGTGGCCAGGCACAGAACCCAGGCGTCCGGGCGTCCGGCTGTGGCCAGGCACAGAACCCAGGCGTCCGGGCGTCCGGCTGTGGCCAGGCACAGAACCCAGGCGTCCGGGCGTCCGGCGGTGGCCAGGCACAGAACCCAGGCGTCCGGGCGTCCGGCTGTGGCCAGGCACAGAACCCAGGCGTCTGGGCGTCCGGCGGTGGCCAGGCACAGAACCCAGGCGTCCGGGCGTCCGGCTGTGGCCAGGCACAGAACCCAAGCGTCCGGCGGTGGCCAGGCACAGAACCCAAGCGTCCGGCCGTGGCCAGGCACAGAACCCAGGCGTCCGGGTGTCCGGCGGTGGCCAGGCACAGAACCCAGGCGTCCGGGTGTCCGGCTGTGGCCAGGCACAGAACCCAGGCGTCCGGGTGTCCGGCGGTGGCCAGGCACAGAACCCAGGCGTCCGGGTGTCCGGCTGTGGCCAGGCACAGAACCCAGGCGTCCGGGCGTCCGGCTGTGGCCAGGCACAGAACCCAGGCGTCCGGGCGTCCGGCGGTGGCCAGGCACAGAACCCAGGCGTCCGGGCGCCCGACCTTGGCCAGGCACAGAACCCAAGCGTCCGGCTGTGGCCAGGCACAGAACCCAAGCATCCGGCGGTGGCCAGGCACAGAACCCAGGCGTCCGGGGCGTCCGGCTTTGGCCAGGCACAGAACCCAGGCGTCCTGGCGTCCGGCTGTGGCCAGGCACAGAACCCAGGCGTCCGGGTGTCCGGCGGTGGCCAGGCACAGAACCCAGGCGTCTGGGCGTCCGGCGGTGGCCAGGCACAGAACCCAAGCGTCCGGCGGTGGCCAGGCACAGAACCCAAGCGTCCGGCCGTGGCCAGGCACAGAACCCAGGCGTCCGGGCGTCCGGCTGTGGCCAGGCACAGAACCCAGGCGTCCGGGGGCGTCCGGCGGTGGCCAGGCACAGAACCCAGGCGTCCGGGCGTCCGGCGGTGGCCAGGCACAGAACCCAGGCGTCCGGGCGTCCGGCGGTGGCCAGGCACAGAACCCAGGCGTCCGGGCGTCCGGCTGTGGCCAGGCACAGAACCCAGGCGTCTGGGCGTCCGGCGGTGGCCAGGCACAGAACCCAGGCGTCCGGGCGTCCAGCGGTGGCCAGGCACAGAACCCAGGCGTCCGGGCGTCCGGCTGTGGCCAGGCACAGAACCCAGGCGTCCGGGCGTCCAGCTGTGGCCAGGCACAGAACCCAGGCGTCCGGGCGTCTGGCTGTGGCCAGGCACAGAACCCAGGCGTCCGGGCGTCCAGCTGTGGCCAGGCACAGAACCCAGGCGTCCGGGCGTCCGGCTGTGGCCAGGCACAGAACCAGGCGTCCGGGCGTCCGGCGGTGGCCAGGCACAGAACCCAGGCGTCCGGGCGTCCCGGCGGTGGCCAGGCACAGAACCCAGGCGTCCGGGCGTCCGGCGGTGGCCAGGCACAGAACCCAGGCGTCCGGCCATGGCCAGGCACAGAACCAGGGGGCCTGGGTGCCTGGCTCCTGCTCTGGGCACTGGGAAGCCCCTCGGCTGTGGGGCGTCGTGTGGGGGGCAGGGCCGGCCGGGAGGGGCTGTGGCAGAGGGCGGCGGGCCCAGGGAACGTCTGCCGTCTCCAAGCAGCGCCTGGCCCCGCAGGCATGCCGTGTTTGCCCTGCTTATCCGGCCGCGGCGCGGGCCGCGTGTGCGCCGGGTGGGGCGTGTTGACTCGTGGCTCGGTGCTCCGGCCTGTTTACCCGTCGGGGGGCGGGAACAGCTGCAGCCTTTCACCCAGCCGCTCACCCATTGTCTGGGCACCTGGCGTCCGGAGCCATCCGCCCACGCAGCCCCGCCCAGCCCCCCACCCAGGACTTGGTACGGCCTGCCCCGAACCTATAACAAGGTACAGCCCCCCTCAGTGCCTCCCACCTCATGACATGGTACAGTCTGCCCCATGTCCCCCATCCCATGACATGGCACGACCCCCCCGTGCCCACATTGCATGGCCCCCCGGTCTTCCCAATAGCCCCTCGTGACATGGGTCAACCCCCAAGTGCCCCTCCCCTTGCTGTGGTACCTCTCCCATTGCCCCCCGGCCCAGCGGGTGCCTGCCTGGCCTCGGGCGGGGGGCCAGTCCCCGCTGGTGGGGCGGGCGCCCGCTCCTGCCGGGGGGAGCGCTTTAGGCCCTGCGGGTTAAGGCAGCCAAGCAGGACTCGGGCTCTCTGCGTGGCGGAGGCAGGGACCCCAGTCCCTTGGGCACACGCCTGTGCCCCGACTGACTTGTGGGCACCAGGTGTGGCGCGGGCCGGACTCCCCGGCGGGCACTGCCAGGCGCCAGCAAGGGCTGGACGCATTCGCTGGGCCGCTGCCGGTGCCACGGCTGCCACGTCCATCCGCTGCTTTGCAGCCTTTGGCGCAGAACCGATCCCTGGGCAACTCAGTGCCCCGGCGCCCTCTGCCCCCCAGCTCAGGCGCCCTGCTGCCCTCTCGGTGGCTGTGTGGGGCCAGCACGGGGGCCAGGCTGGGCACCCTGCAGCACCCGCGGCCACCCTGCGGGCAGAGGGGCCCAGTCACTGAGCGGGGAACAGGGGTGGCGGGAAGAGGGGAGCCTGGCCACCAGGGCCATGTGTGGGGGGACTGGGGCGTGGCAGCAGGCGGAGGTGGTTGGCTGCCGTGGCCCCTCGCTCCTGGCCAGCAGGCTGCTCCCCTGGGAGACGGCGCGCAGTCTGTCCACGGCGCAGCGCCTGGCCTGGCACCGTCGCGCCGCAGGGCCCGGGCGTCACGAGGGGCCGAAAGTCCCCGTCTGCCAGCCGCACAGGGACCACGGCTCGTCACCTTGGCCACGGTGCAAATCACCGCTCGGCTCCGTGATTCACAACACCCAGCCCTGGCCGCCTGCTGCTGGCAGTGACCGAGCCGCCCAAGGCAAACACGGCCCCGCCGGCAGCTCCCGCCGCTGGCTGCTGGCCAGCAACTGTCCCCACACAGGCGGCGGGCCTTTCGCCAGTCCGCAGAAACAGCCCCTCCCCCTTGCCCATTCTGATCCCCCAGTGTTCACAGCCCCAGACCGCCTGTTACATTACACCCCCGTGTTCACAGCCCCCCGACCCTCCCAGTGCTGTGCCCCAGACCGCCTGTTACATTACACCCCCGTGTTCACAGCCCCCCGACCCTCCCAGTGCTGTTCCCCAGACCGCCTGTTACATTACACCCCCATGTTCACAGCCCCCCGACCCTCCCAGTGCTGTGCCCCAGACCGCCTGTTACATTACACCCCCGTGTTCACAGCCCCCCGACCCTCCCAGTGCTGTGCCCCAGACCGCCTGTTACATTACACCCCCGTGTTCACAGCCCCCCGACCCTCCCAGTGCTGTGCCCCAGACCGCCTGTTACATTACACCCCCGTGTTCACAGCCCCCCGACCCTCCCAGTGCTGTGCCTCAGACCGCCTGTTACATTACACCCCCAGTGTTCACAGCCCCCCGACCATCCCAGTGCTGTGCCCCAGACCGCCTGTTACATTACACCCCCGTGTTCACAGCCCCCCGACCCTCCAAGTGCTGTGCCCCAGACCGCCTGTTACATTACACCCCCGTGTTCACAGCCCCCCGACCCTCCAAGTGCTGTGCCCCAGACCGCCTGTTACATTACACCCCCGTGTTCACAGCCCCCCGACCCTCCAAGTGCTGTGCCCCAGACCGCCTGTTACATTACACCCCCGTGTTCACAGCCCCCCGACCCTCCCAGTGCTGTGCCCCAGACCGCCTGTTACATTACACCCCCGTGTTCACAGCCCCCCGACCCTCCCAGTGCTGTTCCCCAGACCGCCTGTTACATTACACCCCCATGTTCACAGCCCCCCGACCCTCCCAGTGCTGTGCCCCAGACCGCCTGTTACATTACACCCCCATGTTCACAGCCCCCCGACCCTCCCAGTGCTGTGCCCCAGACCGCCTGTTACATTACACCCCCGTGTTCACAGCCCCCCGACCCTCCCAGTGCTGTGCCCCAGACCGCCTGTTATATTACACCCCCAGTGTTCACAGCCCCTAGACCCTCCCAGAGCTGTGCCCCAGACCGCCTCTTATATTACACCCCCGTGTTCACAGCCCCCAGACTCTCCCGGTGCTGTGCCCCAGACCGCCTGTTATAGTACACCCCCGTGTTCACAGCCCCCAGACTCTCCCAGTGCTGTGCCCCAGACCGCCTGTTATATTACACCCCCGTGTTCACAGCCCCCAGACCCTCCCAGTGCTGTGCCCCAGACCGCCTCTTATATTACACCCCCGTGTTCACAGTCCCCAGATCCTCCCAGTGCTGTGCCCCAGACCGCCTGTTATATTACACCCCCGTGTTCACAGCCCCCAGACCCTCCCAGTGCTGTGCCCCAGACCGCCTGTTATAGTACACCCCCGTGTTCACAGCCCCCAGACTCTCCCAGTGCTGTGCCCCAGACCGCCTCTTATATTACACCCCCGTGTTCACAGCCCCCAGACCCTCCCAGTGCTGTGCCCCAGACCGCCTCTTATATTACACCCCCGTGTTCACAGCCCCCAGATCCTCCCAGTGCTGTGCCCCAGACCGCCTGTTATATTACACCCCCGTGTTCACAGCCCCCCGACCGCCTGTTACATTACACCCCCGTGTTCACAGCCCCCAGACCGCCTGTTACATTACACCCCCGTGTTCACAGCCCCCAGACCCTCCCAGTGCTGTGCCCCAGACCGCCTGTTATATTACACCCCCGTGTTCACAGCCCCCCGACCCTCCCAGTGCTGTGCCCCAGACCGCCTGTTATATTACACCCCCGTGTTCACAGCCCCCAGATCCTCCCAGTGCTGTGCCCCCAGACCGCCTGTTACATTACACCCCCGTGTTCACAGCCCCCAGATCCTCCCAGTGCTGTGCCCCAGACCGCCTGTTATATTACACCCCCGTGTTCACAGCCCCCCGACCCTCCCAGTGCTGTGCCCCAGACCGCCTGTTATATTACACCCCCGTGTTCACAGCCCCCCGACCCTCCCAGTGCTGTGCCCCAGACCGCCTGTTATATTACACCCCCGTGTTCACAGCCCCCAGATCCTCCCAGTGCTGTGCCCCCAGACCGCCTGTTACGTTACACCCCCGTGTTCACAGCCCCCAGACCGCCTGTTACATTACACCCCCGTGTTCACAGCCCCCAGATCCTCCCAGTGCTGTGCCCCAGACCGCCTGTTATATTACACCCCCGTGTTCACAGCCCCCCGACCCTCCCAGTGCTGTGCCCCAGACCGCCTGTTATATTACACCCCCGTGTTCACAGCCCCCAGATCCTCCCAGTGCTGTGCCCCCAGACCGCCTGTTATATTACACCCCCAGTGTTCACAGCCCCCAGACCCTCCCAGAGCTGTGCCCCAGACCGTCTGTTATATTACACCCCCAGTGTTCACAGCCCCCCGACCCTCCCAGTGCTGTGCCCCAGACCGCCTCTTATATTACACCCCCGTGTTCACAGCCCCCAGATCCTCCCAGTGCTGTGCCCCAGACTGCCTGTTATATTACACCCCCAGTGTTCACAGCCCCCAGACCCTCCCAGTGCTGTGCCCCAGACCGTCTGTTATATTACACCCCCAGTGTTCACAGCCCCCCGACCCTCCCAGTGCTGTGCCCCAGACCGCCTGTTATATTACACCCCCGTGTTCACAGCCCCCAGATCCTCCCAGTGCTGTGCCCCAGACCGCCTGTTACATTACACCCCCAGTGTTCACAGCCCCCAGACGCTCCCAGTGCTGTGCCCCAGACCGTCTGTTACATTACACCCCCAGTGTTCACAGCCCCCCGACCCTCCCAGTGCTGTGCCCCAGACCGCCTGTTATATTACACTTCCGTGTTCACAGCCCCCAGATCCTCCCAGTGCTGTGCCCTAGACCGCCTGTTACATTACACCCCCAGTGTTCACAGCCCCCAGACGCTCCCAGTGCTGTGCCCCAGACCGTCTGTTACATTACACCCCCAGTGTTCACAGCCCCCCGACCCTCCCAGTGCTGTGCCCCAGACCGCCTGTTATATTACACTTCCGTGTTCACAGCCCCCAGATCCTCCCAGTGCTGTGCCCCAGACCGCCTGTTATATTACACCCCCAGTGTTCACAGCCCCCAGACCCTCCCAGTGCTGTGCCCCAGAATGCCTGTTACATTACACCCCCAGTGTTCACAGCCCCCAGACCCTCCCAGTGCTGTGCCCCAGACCGCCTGTTACATTATACCCGCAGTGTTCACAGCCCCTGACCCTCCCAGTGCTGTGCCCCAGACCGCCTGTTATATTACACCCTGTCATGGGCTGTGGGGGAGTCCCCCGGCCCTCCACCCCCGTCCGCAGCCAGAGGGGACTCTCAGGCGGCAGGTAGAAGAGAAGGGTTCTCGGGTCCCAGGGACACGGTGCAGCCCAGACTTGTTCCAGGCGCCGCCGGCTCAGCCCAGCCGGGGGGGGGGGGGCTGGGCCCTGTTCCAACCCCCTCTCCCATCCTCCACTGACCCATCCCCCCAGGCCCTGGTCCCCTTTGATCCCCTTCCAGGCCCAAGGTGCTGTCTGCTGTCCCCTCCTCAGGCCGCGAGAGACTCAACATTCCTCCCTCACGAGTGTGCCTGGCCTCCCCTCCTCGTGCAGCTAGTGCTGCAGTGCCCAGGGAAACTGAGGCACACACTGTTCCGGCACTACGGCACAGGGCGGGAGAATGGCCTCCGGAGTGAATTCAAGGAGTGAGCCCACCCCCCGCCCGACCGCACTGAGCGGGGTCTCTGCCAGCGGCCTGGGGAGGCCAGGCCCCGCCGCGGCGTTGGCACCCCCCTCGCACGGCCCCTCCACGGCGCAGCCCTGCCGGAGCCGGCCCCACCTGAGCAGCTTGGCCACGGCCCCTTCCCCGGGTCAGCCGGCCGGGCAGGGGGTCGCACCGGGCAATGCCCCAGGCAGACACGGCGCAGGGCCCAGCCCAGCTCAGGCGTCGTCCTCCGGCCGCGTCGCTCTGCACCCGGGCAGCACCTTCCTGCCCAGGCACACGAGGGGGTGTCGCTCCCCCCTCGGGCCCCCCGTGTCAGCCCCACCCCGCCCGGTGGCTGGTGAGTCTGGGTTTGCCGGCACTGGGGCCCTGGCCAGGCCCTTCTCCAGTGCAGAGAGAGCCCCCGGCCCGGCCCACCCTGTCCGGCTTCCCCATCTCGCACGGCTCTGACGGGGGCGGCCACGGAGCTACCGTGGGGCACAAACCTCCGGTCGCCCCGCCCTCCCAAGGCAGGACCCGCTGCCCGGTCTGGGGACCGGCCAGTCCCTGCGGGCCTCCGCCTGGGCCGGCCTGGGCGTCGAGCAGCCGCTCCCCCCGTGGCCCGGGTAGGACACCTCGGCCACCCCCCTGCAGCTCCACAGTCAGCTGGCTGGCCGGGGACACGTGGCCGCCCAGGTCTGGCCGAAGAGCCCAGCGGGGCCCGCGGGTCGTGCCACGAAAGCTCGTGGGCTGCTTGTGGCTGTGGGACTCCGCTGTGCCCCGGGCCACGCGCTGCTTTCCAGGCGACAGGCCGGGCCGGCTCCGCCTCGGAGAGCTGAACCGTGGGGGCGGGAGCCGGGGCGAGGGATCCGTCCCCGCGGCAGTGGCCCGGGCGTGGGACGGTGGCCGGCGCCCCCTGGTGGCTGGACGGAGCACGCCGGGACGCTGTGGAGAAGCGAAACGAGTTCTTGGCCTCGGTCTGCGCGGCAGGGCCGTGCCGGAGCTGAGCCCGGCCCTTAGGTGAGGCGCGAGGATCTGCCCCAGGTGGAGGGGCCATTGGAGCAGGCCCCGGCGCTCAGAGCCCCCGGGTGGCAAACGCTGATTTCGGCCGATTTCAGCCTGGCCTCGGGGCCAGCAGCACCTGCCAGGCGCCCGCGGGGGGTCCAGGGCGGTGAGGCAGCGAGCTCCCCCCGGCTTGTCCAGGAGCTCGTGGGGCCTCGGCACGGGGGAGGCGTCGGCCACGGGGATGGCGCGGAGCTTCCGACAGCCCCGCGCCAGCAGCCCAGCGCTGGGCGTCCTCCGGCTCCCTGTCCTTCAGCCGCAGCCTCAGGTCGGGAGAGCACATTTCATAGAACCGTCCCAGGACCATCCGCGTCGCCAGGCCCCTGCGGTCTGGGCCCCAGCCCCCACTTGCAGCAGGCGGGAGGCCAGGTCTGTGTAGGTCTCAGGGCCCTTCTGCGCCTCCTGGAACTTGGGCCTGCGCCTCAGGGGTCATCCCGAAGTCGTGCAGCAGGGCCTGTGTGACCCGTCCGTATCCCCCGGCTGCAGCCCTCCAGCTTCCGGGGGAGAGCTGCTGGAGCCAGTCGGCTGGGGGACCCGGTGCAGCTCGCAGGCTCGCTCAGAGGAGCTAAGGAATCCATCCGGGTCCCCCACATCCCTCCACTGGGACAGCACGAACCTCCCCAGTGCCCTGCCGTCCTGCGCCCCTGGGCCCTCCCCGCTGGGTCTCTGGGCTCCCTTTCCCCGACGCGGGCTGGACTGGCTGCAGGTGGGGGTGCAGGCCCGTGGCCCCCCCCCACCGCGTGAAAACCGCGGCCCCGGCCCGACAGGAACCAGCGGACACCTTCGAAACGGGAACCGCGCAAGGCTCGTGGATAAGCCTGGCCCTCGCCCCGGCCTCTCCTGCAGGGCACTGGGCATGGAGAGCAGCCGGGCGGGACGCAGCCAGGAGGGGACGCTCGCCCCAGGGGCCAGTGTCTGCCCCTGCGTCCAGCCACACTCGGCCCTTCCCTGGCAACCCAAGCGGCTGCCACAGGCGGGGGGGGGGGGGGGGTGCAGCCCCTCCTCCTGCCCTCAGCGCTGGCAGCACCAGCTCCCCCACATGGGGCTGTGGGAGTTCTACATCCCCTTCGTACCTCGCGAAGGAGTTCGACCCCTGTCTGCCTCAGTTTCCCCAGGCACATTGCCAAGCCCAAGAGAGGGATGGCAATTTTGGTGTGACCCCTCCCACCCTGTACAGGTTGGCTGCCTGGCCAGCAGACGGAGGGAAGGGGGGAGAGCCCTTTAGTCCAGCCGGAGAGGCCTCGCCTGGATCCCGGAAACCGAACAGCTGAGTCAGTCTGGGACACCACGCTCAGGATCAAACCAGGGTGAAGTGCCCAGAGTCAGCACTACCTGCAGCCCCCCTCACACCGGGGAAAGGACAAACCCGGCCCCCCTCAGGCACCCCACTGCTCCCTCAGCCCCCCCTCACACAGGGGAGAGGTTATAACCCACCCCTCTCCCCTCAGACCCCCCAGTGCTCCCTGTGCCCCCCAGCCCCCCCTCACACGGGGAGAGGTTATAACCCACCTCTCTCCCCTCAGACACCCCAGTGCTCCCTGTGCCCCCCAGCCCCCCCTCACACGGGGAGAGGTTATAACCCATCCCCCCACCTCCCCTCAGACACCCCAGTGCTCCCTGTGCCCCCCAGCCCCCCCTCACATGGGGAGAGGTTATAACCCACCCCTCTCCCCTCAGACACCCCAATGCTCCCTGTGCCCCCCAGCCCCCCCTCACACAGGGGAGAGGTTATAACCCACCCCTCTCCCCTCACACACCCCAGTGCTCCCTGTGCCCCCCAGCCCCCCCTCACACAGGGGAGAGGTTATAACCCATCCCCCACCTCCCCTCAGACACCCCAGTGCTCCCTGTGCCCCCCAGCCCCCCCCTTACACAGAGGAGAGGTTATAACCCATCCCCCATCTCCCCTCAGTCACCCCAGTGCTCCCTGTGCCCCCCAGCCCCCCCTTACACAGAGGAGAGGTTATAACCCATCCCCCACCTCCCCTCAGACACCCCAGTGCTCCCTGTGCCCCCCAGCCCCCCTTACACAGGGGAGAGGTTATAACCCATCCCCCACCCCCCTCACACACCCCAGTGCTCCCTGTGCCCCCCAGCCCCCCCTCACACAGGGGAGAGGTTATAACCCATCCCCCACCTCCCCTCAGACACCCCAGTGCTCCCTGTGCCCCCCAGCCCCCCCTCACACAGGGGAGAGGTTATAACCCATCCCCCACCTCCCCTCAGACACCCCAGTGCTCCCTGTGCCCCCCAGCCCCCCTTACACAGGGGAGAGGTTATAACCCATCCCCCACCCCCCTCACACACCCCAGTGCTCCCTGTGCCCCCCAGCCCCCCCTCACACAGGGGAGAGGTTATAACCCATCCCCCACCTCCCCCCAGACACCCCAGTGCTCCCTGTGCTCCCTCAGCCCCCTCACACAGGGGAGAGGTTATAACCCATCCCCCACCTCCCCTCAGACACCCCAGTGTTCCCTGTGCCCCCCCAGCCCCCCTCACACAGGGGAGAGGTTATAACCCATCCCCCACCTCCCCTCAGACACCCCAGTGTTCCCTGTGCCCCCCCAGCCCCCCTCACACAGGGGAGAGGTTATAACCCATCCCCCACCTCCCCTCACACACCCCAGTGCTCCCTGTGCCCCCCAGCCCCCCTCACACAGGGGAGAGGTTATAACCCATCCCTCTCCCCTCAGACACCCCAGTGCTCCCTGTGCCCCCCAGCCCGCCTTACACAGGGGAGAGGTTATAACCCATCCCCCCACCTCCCCTCAGACACCCCAGTGCTCCCTGTGCCCCCCAGCCCCCCTTACACAGGGGAGAGGTTATAACCCATCCCCCCACCTCCCCTCACACACCCCAGTGCTCCCTGTGCCCCCCCAGCCCCCCTTACACAGGGGAGAGGTTATAACCCATCCCCCACCTCCCCTCACACACCCCAGTGCTCCCTGTGCCCCCCAGCCCCCCTCACACAGGGGAGAGGTTATAACCCATCCCTCTCCCCTCAGACACCCCAGTGCTCCCTGTGCCCCCCAGCCCGCCTTACACAGGGGAGAGGTTATAACCCATCCCCCCACCTCCCCTCAGACACCCCAGTGCTCCCTGTGCCCCCCAGCCCCCCTTACACAGGGGAGAGGTTATAACCCATCCCCCACCTCCCCTCAGACACCCCAGTGCTCCCTGCGCCCCCCCAGCCCCCCTTACACAGGGGAGAGGGTATAACCCATCCCCCCACCTCCCCTCACACACCCCAGTGCTCCCTGTGCCCCCCCAGCCCCCCTTACACAGGGGAGAGGTTATAACCCATCCCCCACCTCCCCTCACACACCCCAGTGCTCCCTGTGCCCCCCCAGCCCCCCTTACACAGGGGAGAGGTTATAACCCATCCCCCACCTCCTTTCAGACACCCCAGTGCTCCCTGTGCCCCCCCAGCCCCCCCTCACACAGGTGGGTGGTTCAAGCCCCCCCCCCCCCCGCCGGGCTCCCCGTCCAAAGGGCAGCCCAGGCCGGGCCGTTGACCCCTGGGGTCTCCCCAAGGCGCTCGCGGGCCCAGCGCTGCCGTCCCCAGTGCAGGTCTATTGGTGGAAGCAGGGGGCTGAGCCGGGCCCCACGGCCTGGGGCCGGCTGGGGGGAGGGGCCACGCGGCCGAGTGACCCGTCTCTGGGGCGCGGCCGGTGCCAGGCTGGGCCGGCGCCTCCTTCCCGGCCCCTGGCCCTGGGGCGCTGCTGGGGCGCAGGCAGCGGGGGCGCCCCCGGGCCCTGTCGACCCCCAGCCCTGAGGAGCTGCCCCTCCCTTGGGGGAGATTGGGGTGTCCCACGCACAGAGCATTTAGCGACAGCCCACCCCCGCTTTCGCCAGACGCCTCCCGCGCCCAGTGCGCACCGCGCGGGGGCACCAGACACCTGCCTGCTCGCATCAACAGCCAGGCGGGGGGGTCTGTGACGACCCGTCGGGGCCCCGCCTCCCGCACCCCCCAACTGGCAGGGACAGACTCCCCCAGCCCGTAGAACAGGGGAGTTTATTGCTTCTCCAGGGTACAGCCCAGCACAGATGGAATCTGGTTCCAGGGCCGGCCTAGGATGCCTCAGACCCCTTGAGATGGGGGGGGGTCTCAGCTCCTAAACCCCAGCCTCTTGCCTAGGCTGCTTCCTCCATGATCCCAGACAGAGACTGACTCTCTCCCAGCCCTGCCCCCAGCCAGGTGCTGGTCTCCCCCATCCCTGTGTCTCTCCCTGGGCGGCTGGCCTGGGTGTCTGGTTAGTCCACGTTTGGGGGAGTCAGTGAGAATCTCCCCTCCCAGCGCAGAGGGTCACAGAGCAGACAGCCCCCCCCACTGCACCCCGGCTCTCCCCCCTCCGAGAGCGACCTGAGCAGGGTGTGACGGCGCGTTGGGGTCCCCCGTCTCCTGCACCCCGAAATGGCACAAACAGACTGCACCAGCCGGTGGAATTGAGGGTGGTTTATTGCTCCTCCAGCACAGCGCAGCACAGATGGAATCTGGTTACAGGAACTGGGCTAGGATGCCTCAGGCCCCCTTGAGTTGGGGGGGAGACTGGGCCCCTAAACTCCAGCTCCTCTCCCTAGGCTGTCTCCTCCATGCTCACAGACAGCCAGCAACCAGCTAACCCACTTCCAGCCCTGCCCCCCAGCCAGGGCAGCATCCACCTTCCTTTGTTCCTCTCCATGGGGGGTGTCTGGCCACTGGTTTGCATAGTGACTCATCCTGTTTTGCTGGGTCGCGGTACCCACGGCAGCCAGTGGGGGTTCCCCCAGAGCCAGCAGCATAGAAACCAGCCAGGTACCCCCACTACGGCACAGTTCTCCCCCCTCCGAGAGCGAACTGAGCAGGGTCACTCCGCTCGTGACCTAGGGAAGTTCGGGTCCTCTGCGTGGGAACCCGCCCCGGGGACATGGGTGCTCCCCTTGACTCAGGCCGGCTGTGGCGAGGCCCCACATGAGCTGGCTTCCCTCTGTCCACTCGCCGCCCCACTCCAGGGCGACTGGCACAGGCCTGTCCTTGGGGTCATACACACCCTTCCACTGGCCTTGATCTCTGGCCAGGGTCTCTCGGGCCGGGGCCATGAGCCCAGCGAGCCTTCTCTGGACAGCCAGGGCGGCTTCCACCCCCGATGCTCCATCCAGGGGGGCCTTCCCCTCCCATAACTCTCTCAGCAAGCCCAGAGGGTCTATCTGGGGTAGAGACCCCCAAGCCGCTTTCCTCCTGTCTTGGGCCTTCCCGCCCCTCTGGCAGGAGTCACAGGACCGGCAGTACCGCTGCACGGCTGTAAAGATTCCCGGCCAATAGAAGTGCTGGAGCAGCCTCAGCCGGGTGCTCCGGATCCCCCGGTGGCCCCCAACGGGGACGTCGTGGGCCAAATACAGCAGCTTGAGGCGATACTTTCGGGGGACGACCAGCTGCCGCTCTACCCTCCATGCCCTCGCCTTCCTGGGGGGGAGCCACTCACGGAACAGGAGCCCACGCCCCCGCAGGAATCTCTCCTGGCCACCTCTCCCCCGGGGCTGAGCTGCACGGAGGCCAGCCTGGTCCCTCAGCCTCTGCAAGGAGGGGTCTGCCTGCACCTCAGCTTGGAATTCAGCTGCTGAGGCAGGGATCGGGACCTGTCCCCCACCTCTGCCTAGGTCCAGAGTCCCAGCCTGGCTGGACCCCGTGTCCACTGGGATGGGACCCTGAGGACGCTGCCAGGAGTCCTTCCCTGGACCCACGTTGTCAGCCCCCCGCTGGCTCTGGCTCCGGGTAGTGACTAGAGCCCGCTGGGATTCATGGGGCCACTCCTCTAGGTCATTCCCCATCAGCACCTCGGTGGGCAAGTGCGGGTGCACCCCCACTTCCTTGAGGCCTTCCTTGGCCCCCCATTTCAGATGCACCCTGGCTACAGGCACCTTAAACGGGGACCCGTCTATGCCCTTCAGGGTCAGCTGCGCGTGGGGTAGTACCGCTCCGGGGCCACTATGTCGGATCGGGCCAGAGTCACCTCCGCCCCCGTGTCCCAGAAGCCCGTCACCTTCCTACCATCCACCTCCAGGGGTATGAGGCACTCGCTCCGCAGGGGCCGTCCTGCCCCCACCCGGTACACGGAGAAATCCGCCTCCTGAGAATCAGACCTCCCAGGGGAGGTGCACTGAGCATCCTTCCCCTCTCTCTGAGCTGAGGTTTGCCTGCCAGCCCCTGCCTCTGGGGCAGCCTGCCCTTCCTCCCGCCCCAGCCAGTTAACCCTGGAAAGTCCCCGGTCCTGGGACCTGGTGCACTGAGCCCTCTTGTGGCCTTTTTGCCCCCAGCGATGGCAAGTTAGGCTTTGGGCTGTCTCTGTCCAGGGCCTGGCTGGTTCTCTGGGGTATCGATGACTGGTCCTGGTCCCTGGGGCTCGCCTCGGAGGTGTCTCTCTCCGTTGCTCAGCCAAGATCCGGTCTCTGCGCCGTTCCCTCTCTCTCCGGGACTCCCGTTCACACCCGGACCGGCTCTCCGTGAACTCATCCGCCAGCCTCCCGGCCTCTTGGGGGTTCTCCAGTCTCCGGTCCTTGAGCCACAGCCTCAGTTTGGGTGAGCACGCTTCATAGAACTGCTCCATCATGACCAGCTTGAGCAGCTCCTCTGCGGTCTGGGCTCCGACTCCAGACACCCACTTGCGGCAGTATTGCGCCAGGCGGGAGGCCAGGTCCACATAGGTCTCCCGTGGCCCTTTCTGTACCCCCCGGAACTTCTTCCTGTACATCTCGGGGGTCAGCCCGAACTTGTGCAGCAGGGCCTCCTTGACTCGGTTGTAATCCCCTGGCTGTAGGTCCTCCAGCTGACTGAGCACTCCGGCCGCCTCCTGGTTCAGTGCGGGGATGAGCTCCTGCAGCCAGTCAGCTGGGGGGACCCGTTGCAGTCCACAGGCCCTCTCAAAGGAGCTGAGGAACCCGTCTATGTCGCCCACGTCCTTCAATTGGGCCACCATGAGCCTCTCCAAGCGTCTGGCAGTCCCGGGAACCTGAGGCCCATCCGCACTTGGCGCAGCCGGTGCCCCGCCGGTTCTCCGCTCTGCCATGGCCAGCTCATGCTGTCGCTGCCTCTCTCGATCTTGGCGATCCCTTTCTCGGTCCTTGCGGTCCCTCTCTCGATCTTGTACCTCCAATTCCTTCATCCGCAGCTGGATCTTCAGCCACCGCAGCTCTGCTGGGCTGGCCTCTGCTCTAGATGGGCTACAGCTTGCAGGGCTTCCCTGGGAAGCTGTCCCATCTCTCCAGTGGGCTCCAGTGCTCCGCCCCCTCTCGGAGCCTAAGACGCTCCCAGCAGGGGTCTGGCTGCTCCCTGGCCCTGTGGCTGGTCATTCTCTTCCAGCTGGGTAATCAGCTGGGCCTTGGTTGCTTTCTGCACAGGCAAGCCCCTCTCTCTGCACAGCCCCACCAGCTCTGCCTTCAAGAGTCGGGCGTAGGCCATCTGCCCGCTGGGCCCCTCGGTGCAGACTCACCAGTCTAGTGCTGCAGCGCCCCACGATTCCCAGGAACCGCTTCGCTCTGTCTCCAGCACGCCTGGCTCCAGGGCTCTTGCTTCTACGGCGCCTTGTCGCTTGCCGCTGGGAGCTTCATTCACGGAGTGCAGTGGATCCCACTCCTGACACCAGTGTGACGGCACGTTGGGGTCCCTCGCCTCCTGCACCCCCAAAATGCCACGAACAGACTCCCCCAGCCGGTAGAATAGAGGTGGTTTATTGCCTCTCCAGGATACAGCCCAGCACAGATGTCACCAGGTCACAGGGCAGGCCTAGGATGCCTCAGCCCCCCTTGATATGGGGGATCCTCGGCCCCTAAATCTCAGCCCCCTCCCTAGCTCCTTCTCCCCTGCTTCCCAGCCAGAAACTCAAACTCTCTCCCCGCCCCGCCCCCAGCCAGGTGCTGGTCTCCCCCCTCTCTTTGTCTCTCCCTGGGCGGCTTAGCCTGGGTGTCTGGGTTAATCCACATGTGGGAGAGTCACTGAATCTCCCATCCCAGCGCAGGGGCCCCAGGTCACAGAGCAGACAGCCCCCCACTGTGCCACACAGGCAATGTGGGGCAGGCTGGGGGGACTGAGCAGGCGATGTGGGGCAGGCTGGGGAGGCGATGTGGGGCAGGCGATGTGGGGCAGGCTGGGGGGCAGGCAATGTGGGGCAGGCTGGGCAGAGCATGTGGGGCAGGCTGGGGGGGCTGGGTAGGTGATGTGGGGCAGTACACCAGCAGGGTCATCAACCATCTGCTCGTTCCTGGTAACATCCCTCAGGCCCCCCGGGAAGGCCGTGGGATAGGGGCCGCCGGCGCCAGCCAGCAGCAGGCATGGGACAGGTGGCGCCCAGCTGCGGGCTCTGTGGGACCCACACCTGGGTGGGAAAAGTGGTGGGAACATCGGTGGGACCCAGATCACGGAGCTGACCTAGGGCTGGGCGCTCGGGGCGGCGGGGAGGGGCCGGGCGTGGCCGGGCGCTCGGGGCGGCGGGGAGGGGCCGGGCGTGGCCGGGCGCTCGGGGCGGCGGGGAGGGGCCGGGCGTGGCCGGGCGCTCGGGGCGGCGGGGAGGGGCTGGGCGTGGCCGGGCGCTCGGGGCGGCGGGGAGGGGCCGGGCGTGGCCGGGCGCTCGGGGCGGCGGGGAGGGGCCGGGTGTGGCTGGGCGCTCGGGGCGGCGGGGAGGGGCCGGGTGTGGCCGGGCGCTCGGGACGGCGGGGAGGGGCCGGGCGTGGCCGGGCGCTCGGGGCGGCGGGGAGGGGCCGGGCGTGGCCGGGCGCTCGGGGCGGCGGGGAGGGGCCGGGTGTGGCTGGGCGCTCGGGGCGGCGGGGAGGGGCCGGGTGTGGCCGGGCGCTCGGGACGGCGGGGAGGGGCCGGGCGTGGCCGGGCGCTCGGGGCGGCGGGGAGGGGCCGGGCGTGGCCGGGCGCTCAGGGCGGCGGGGAGGGGCCGGGCGTGGCCGGGCGCTCGGGGTGGCGGGGAGGGGCCGGGCGTGGCCGGGCGCTTGCGGCTGCTGATTGTGCCCCTGTCACGCTCCCCCCCCGGCCCTCACTGCCTGGGCCCCGCCCCCTCCCCGCCGGCCCAGCCCCGCTGCCACTCCAGGCGCTCGATGCGCAGCGCCAGCCGGAGGGCGCTGGACTCCAGCTCGGCCAGCAGGCGGGCGAACTTGGTCTGCAGGGCGTCCAGGGCCTGCTCCAGCGCCGCCGTCCGCCGCCGCGCCGCCGCCTCGCGCTCCAGCTCCGCCTCCTCGGCGTGCAGGTCCAGCTTGTCCATGCGCTGCAGGATCTCCCGGCCCTTGGCCTCCAGCACGGCCTGGGCGGCCGGGAACTCGGCCAGCACTTCCCGCAGGTCCTCCTTGGACAGGCAGAACAGGTCCGAGTAGCCGATGCTCTTGATGTTGGCCGTGCGCCGGTTCCCGGACTTGTTCCCTGGGGAGAACCCACATGCTGGGACCGGCCCACGCGCCCCACTGCCATCTCCACACGCCCCACAGCCGGCCCCATGCCTCAGCCTACACACCCCACGGCCAGCCCCATGCCCCAGCCCATGTGCCCCACTGCCGTCTCCACTCGCCCCACAGCCGGCCCCATGCCTCAACCTACACGTCCCACAGCCGGCCCCACGCCCCAGCCCATGTGCCCCACGGCTAGCCCCATGCCCCAGCCCACATGCCCGAGGGCCCAGCTCCACGACCCAGCCCAGATGCCCCATGGACCAGCCCCACACATGCCACGGCCAGACCCACAGGTGGCCCCATGTGCCCCAAATCTTGGCCTCTGTGATGCAGTGGGGGGCTGTCTGCTCTGTGACCCGGGGCCCCCTGCGCTGGGATGGGAGATTCAGTGACTCTCCCAAATGTGGATTAACCCAGACACCAGGCTCAGCCGCCCAGGGAGGGGGGAGACCAGCACCTGGCTGGGAGGCCGGGCGGGGGGGGGGGGGCAGGGGCTGGCCGGGAAGCATGGAGAGAACGGGTTAAGCTGGGGTCTAGGGGCGACGGACCCCAACCCTAGGGCCTGAGGCGCCCTGGCCCTGTGGCCACGTCCCGGCTGTGCTGGGCTGTGCTGGGCACTCCATAGCCCTGCTCTGCTCTGCTGGCTGCTCCGGGGACCCCGACGCGCCCTCACAGCCCCACACACCCTACAGGAGCAGCTCCACCTCAGAGCCCCCCAGGGCCCAACCCCAGGGAGCCCCCCCAAATAGCCCAGTGGAGGCAGGGGGCCGGGAGACGGGGGGGCCCTGAAGCCTGGAGGGCCAAGGAGTCGGGAGGCCGAGAGTCCAGCCGGCCCTGCCCGCGGCCGGGCGCTACCTTTGATGTTGATGATGCTGATCTCGCCGTGAGGCTGGGGACCGGGGCCCAGCGAGGCCGGGGGGGCCAGTGAGGCCGGGGGGGCAGCGAGGCCAGGGGGCCAGCGAGGCCGGAGGGGCCAGCGAGGCCGGAAGGATGGGGGCCATGGGGCAGGGAGGCCAGGGGGCCGGGGGGCAGAGAGGCCAGGGGGCCGTGGGGCAGGGAGGCCGGGGGGCCAGCAAGGCCGGGGGGCTGGGGGCCGGGGGGCCAGCGAGGCCGGGAGGATGGGGGCCGTGGGGCAGGGAGGCCAGGGGGCCGTGGGGCAGGGAGGCCAGGGGGCAGGGAGGCCAGGGGGTCAGCGAGGCCGGGGGGCTACCTTTGATGTTGATGATGCTGATCTCACCGAAGTAGAGGCCCTCGCCCAGCACGGCGTACTGCGTACGCCCGTCGTCGCCCACCACGGCCAGCCGCCCCTCGCGGATGAAGTACATCTCGCGCCCGATGTCGCCCTTGCGGCACACGTACTCGTCCGGGCTGTAGACCTGGGGCCGCAGCTTGAGCACCAGCTCCTCCAGCAGGCTCTGCTCGCAGGTCTGGAAGAGCTGCACCTTGCGCAGGGTGGCCAGGTGCACGCTCACGGCCACCTCGGCCCGCAGGCGCTCGGGCAGGTGCTGCAGCACCCGCAGCTCGTCCGTCACCTTCTTGTTGAGGTGCAGGTGCTGGTGCCAGCGCAGGACGCGGCGCTCCAGGCGCCCGGCCACGCGGTGCAGCCGCAGGTAGCCCTTCACCCGGTCGCCGTCGGGGTAGAAGGCGGCCTCGGCCGCGCTCATGGTGGAGATGACGGAGCTCATGCTGCCCATGATGGAGGCGAAGCCCATGACGGCCATGAGGAAGTCGGCCACCATGAAGAGGAACTCCTCCTGGCGCTGGGGGTCGGGCGTGTTGCCCACGGTGGTGAGGATGAGGGTGGAGAAGTAGAAGCTGTAGAGGTACTGGCGCAGCGGGTGCCCGAAGCCGGGCTCGCTGTGGTTGGGGTAGACCCAGGTGTCGGAGCCGTAGCCCAGGGCGCCCGAGAGCGCGAAGTAGGCGCAGGCGTTCCAGTGGATGGCCACGAAGACGTAGAGCATGAGCTTGGCGATGCGGAAGGCGTAGGGGTGGGCCGTGCGCGTCTCCTGCCGGTCGAAGGCCTCGAAGAGGCGCGGGGTGCGCAGCAGCCGGTTGGCCCGCACGGCCGGCACGCCCAGCCCCAGCCGCAGGTACAGCAGGTCGGTGGGCAGCACGGAGGCCACGTCCCACAGCAGGGGCGCGGAGCGCAGGTAGTGCCGCCAGATCCGGGCCCGGTCCTGCACCAGGATCCCCTGCTCCAGGAAGCCTGCGGGCAGAGGGGCCCAAGGCAGCGGGTGGAGCTGGGGAGAGACTGCCAGGCCCTGCTGTTTCTGGGGCACAGCCTGGCATCCCAGGGCACTGCGGGGGCGCGTCTCTGCGGGCGCTGGCACGGGGGGGGGGGGTGTGTCTCGGTGGACGCTGGCAACGGGGGGGCGCGTGTCCCGGTGGGTGCTGGCAACGGGGGGGGGGGGCGTGTGTCTCGGTGGACGCTGGCAACGGGGGGGGGGGGCGTGTCCCGGTGGACGCTGGCAACGGGGGGGGGGGGGCGTGTGTCTCGGTGGGCGCTGGCAACGGGGGGGGGGGCGTGTGTCTCGGTGGACGCTGGCAACGGGGGGGGCGGGGCGTGTGTCTCGGTGGGCGCTGGCAACGGGGGGGACGTGTGTCTCGGTGGACGCTGGCAACGGGGGGGGGGCGTGTGTCTCGGTGGACGCTGGCAACGGGGGGGGGGGCGTGTGTCTCGGTGGACGCTGGCAACGGGGGGGGGGGGGCGTGTCCCGGTGGACGCTGGCAACGGGGGGGGCGCGTGTCCCGGTGGGCGCTGGCACGGGGGAGGGGGCGCGTGTCTCGGTGGACGCTGGCACGGGGGAGCGTGTGTCCCGGTGGGCGCTGGCACGGGGGAGCGTGTGTCCCGGTGGGCGCTGGCAACGGGGGGGGCGCGTGTGTCTCAGTGGGCGCTGGCACGGGGGGGCGCGTGTCTCGGTGGACGCTGGCAACGGGGGGGGGCGCGTGTCCCGGTGGGCGCTGGCAACGGGGGGGGCGCGTGTCCCGGTGGGCGCTGGCACGGGGGGGGGCGCGTGTCCCGGTGGGCGCTGGCACGGGGGGAGGGCGCGTGTCTCGGTGGGCGCTGGCACGGGGGGGGGGGCGCGTGTCTCGGTGGGCGCTGGCAACGGGGGGGCCGCGTGTCCCGGTGGGCGCTGGCACGGGGGGGGGGCGCGTGTCCCGGTGGACGCTGGCACGGTGGGGGGCGCGTGTCCCGGTGGGCGCTGGCACGGGGGGGGGCGCGTGTCCCGGTGGGCGCTGGCACGGGGGGGGGGCGCGTGTCCCGGTGGGCGCTGGCACGGGGGGGGGGCGCGTGTCTCTGCGGGCGCTGGCACGGTGGGGGGCGCGTGTCCCGGTGGGCGCTGGCACGGGGGGGGGCGCGTGTCTCGGTGGGCGCTGGCACGGGGGGGGCGCGTGTCCCGGTGGGCGCTGGCACGGGGGGGGCGCGTGTCCCGGTGGGCGCTGGCACGGGGGGGGGCGCGTGTCCCGGTGGGCGCTGGCACGGGGGGGGGGCGCGTGTCCCGGTGGGCGCTGGCACGGGGGGGGGCGCGTGTCCCGGTGGGCGCTGGCACGGGGGGGGGCGCGTGTCCCGGTGGGCGCTGGCACGGGGGGGGGCGCGTGTCCCGGTGGGCGCTGGCAACGGGGGGGGCGCGTGTGTCTCAGTGGGCGCTGGCACGGGGGGGCGCGTGTCTCGGTGGAGGCTGGCACGGGGGGGGGCGCGTGTCTCGGTGGGCGCTGGCACGGGGGGGGGGCGCGTGTCCCGGTGGGCGCTGGCACGGGGGGGGGCGCGTGTCCCGGTGGGCGCTGGCAACGGGGGGGGGCGCGTGTCTCGGTGGGCGCTGGCACGGGGGGGGCCAGCGGGGGGCGCGGGGGCACCAGGGGCTGGGCAGGGGACGCGGGGGGCCGGGCGGGGGGCGTGGGACACGGGGGGCCGGGTGGAGGACGTGGGGGGCTGCGGGGGGCCGGGCGGGGGGCGCAAGGACGTGGGGGGCCGCGGGGTCGCAGGGGGCCGGGCGGAGGACGGGGGGGGCCGGGCGGAGGACGGGGGTATGTGGGGGGCCGGGCGGGGGGCGCAGGGATGTGGGGGGCCGGGCGGGGGGCGTGGGACACGGGGGGCCGGGTGGAGGACGTGGGGGGCTGCGGGGGGCCGGGCGGGGGGCGCAAGGACGTGGGGGGCCGCGGGGACGCAGGGGGCCGGGCGGAGGACGGGGGGGGCCGGGCGGAGGACGGGGGAATGTGGGGGGCCGGGCGGGGGGCGCAGGGATGTGGGGGGCCGGGCGGGGGCCGCAGGGACGCGGGGGGCCGGGCGGAGGACGGGGGGGGGCCGGGCGGAGGACGGGGGAATGTGGGGGGCCGGGCGGGGGGCGCAGGGATGTGGGGGGCCGGGCGGGGGCCGCAGGGACGCGGGGGGCCGGGCGGAGGACGGGGGGGGCCGGGCGGAGGACGGGGGAATGTGGGGGGCCGGGCGGGGGGCGCAGGGATGTGGGGGGCCGGGCGGGGGACACTCACCCGTGTGCAGGCGCACGCCGATGTCCAGCAGGTAGAGCAGGTCGCTCAGGTAATCCAGGCTGAGCCACACGCCCAGGTGCTGCTGCTGCACGTCCGGGAAGCAGGACCTGTGTGACGTGGGGGGGCCGTTTGTACGTCTCTGCGATATGGGGGGCTGTTTGCCATGTGGGGGGGCTGTCACTGCGCCGTGGGGGGGCTGTCACTGCGCCGTGGGGGGGCTGTCTGTACGTCTCTGCGATATGGGGGGCTGTCTGTGACTGGGGGGGCTGTCTCTGCCATGTGGGGGGCTGTCTGTACGTCTCTGCGATATGGGGGGCTGTCTGTGACGTGGGGGGGCTGTCTGTATGTCTCTGCGATATGGGGGGCTGTCTGTGACTGGGGAGGCTGTCTCTGCCATGTGGGGGGCTGTCTGTACGTCTCTGCGATATGGGGGGCTGTCTGTGACGTGGGGGGGCTGTCTCTGCCATGTGGGGGGCTGTCTGTACGTCTCTGCGATATGGGGGGCTGTCTGTGATGTGGGGGGGCTGTCTCTGCCATGTGGGGGGCTGTCTGTACGTCTCTGCGATATGGGGGGCTGTCTGTGACGTGGGGGGGCTGTCTGTATGTCTCTGCGATATGGGGGGCTGTCTGTGATGTGGGGGGGCTGTCTCTGCCATGTGGGGGGCTGTCTGTACGTCTCTGCGATATGGGGGGCTGTCTGTGACGTGGGGGGGCTGTCTGTATGTCTCTGCGATATGGGGGCTGTCTGTGACTGGGGGGGCTGTCTCTGCCATGTGGGGGGCTGTCTGTACGTCTCTGCGATATGGGGGGCTGTCTGTGACGTGGGGGGGCTGTCTCTGCCATGTGGGGGGCTGTCTGTACGTCTCTGCGATATGGGGGGGCTGTCTGTGACTGGGGGGCTGTCACTGTGCCGTGGGGAGGCTGTCTCTGCCATGTGGGGGGCTGTCTGTACGTCTCTGCGATATGGGGGGGCTGTCTGTGACGTGGGGGGGCTGTCTCTGCCATGTGGGGGGCTGTCTGTACGTCTCTGCGATATGGGGGGCTGTCTGTGATGTGGGGGGGCTGTCTCTGCCATGTGGGGGGCTGTCTGTACGTCTCTGCGATATGGGGGGCTGTCTGTGTCGTGGGGGTGCTGTCTCTGCCATGTGGGGGGATGTCTGTGACTGGGGGGGCTGTCTCTGCCATGTGGGGGGCTGTCTGTACATCTCTGCGATATGGGGGGCTGTCTGTGACTGGGGGGGCTGTCTCTGCCATGTGGGGGGCTGTCTGTACGTCTCTGCGATATGGGGGGCTGTCTGTGACTGGGGGGGCTGTCTCTGCCATGTGGGGGGCTGTCTGTGACTGGGGGGGCTGTCTCTGCGATATGGGGGGCTGTCTGTGCTGTGGGGGGGCTGTCTGTACGTCTCTGCGATATGGGGGGCTGTCTGTGACTGGGGGGGCTGTCTCTGCCATGTGGGGGGCTGTGTGTACGTCTCTGCGATATGGGGGGCTGTCTGTGACTGGGGGGGCTGTCTCTGCCATGTGGGGGGCTGTCTGTACGTCTCTGCGATATGGGGGGCTGTCTGTGACTGGGGGGGCTGTCTCTGCCATGTGGGGGGCTGTCTGTACGTCTCTGCGATATGGGGGGCTGTCTGTGACGTGGGGGGCTGTCTCTGCCATGTGGGGGGCTGTCTGTACGTCTCTGCGATATGGGGGGGCTGTCTGTGATGTGGGGGGGCTGTCTCTGCCATGTGGGGGGCTGTCTATGTCTCTGCGATATGGGGGGCTGTCTGTGACGTGGGGGGCTGTCTGTATGTCTCTGCGATATGGGGGGCTGTCTGTGACTGGGGGGCTGTCTCTGCCATGTGGGGGGGCTGTCTGTACGTCTCTGCGATATGGGGGCTGTCTGTGACTGGGGGGGCTGTCTCTGCCATGTGGGGGGCTGTCTGTACGTCTCTGCGATATGGGGGGGCTGTCTGTGATGTGGGGGGGCTGTCTCTGCCATGTGGGGGGGCTGTCTGTACGTCTCTGCGATATGGGGGGCTGTCTGTGACTGGGGGGGCTGTCTCTGCCATGTGGGGGGCTGTCTGTACGTCTCTGCGATATGGGGGGCTGTCTCTGCCATGTGGGGGGCCGTCTGTACGTCTCTGCGATATGGGGGGCTGTCTGTGACTGGGGGGGCTGTCTCTGCCATGTGGGGGGCTGTCTGTGACTGGGGGGGCTGTCTCTGCGATATGGGGGGCTGTCTGTGCCGTGGGGGGGCTGTCTGTATGTCTCTGCGATATGGGGGGGCTGTCTGTGACATGGGGGGCTGTCTCTGCCATGTGGGGGGCCGTCTGTACGTCTCTGCGATATGGGGGGCTGTCTGTGACTGGGGGGGCTGTCTCTGCCATGTGGGGGGCTGTCTGTGACTGGGGGGGCTGTCTCTGCGATATGGGGGGCTGTCTGTGCCGTGGGGGGGCTGTCTGTATGTCTCTGCGATATGGGGGGCTGTCTGTGACATGGGGGGCTGTCTCTGCCATGTGGGGGGCTGTCTGTGACTGGGGGGGCTGTCTCTGCGATATGGGGGGCTGTCTGTGACATGGGGGGCTGTCTCTGCCATGTGGGGGGCTGTCTGTGACTGGGGGGGCTGTCTCTGCGATATGGGGGGCTGTCTGTGCCGTGGGGGGGCTGTCTGTACATCTCTGCGATATGGGGGGCTGTCTGTGACGTGGGGGGGCTGTCTGTGACGTGGGGGGGCTGTCTGTACGTCTCTGCGATATGGGGGGGCTGTCTGATGTGGGGGGGCTGTCTCTGCCATGTGGGGGGCTGTCTGTACGTCTCTGCGATATGGGGGGGCTGTCTGTGATGTGGGGGGGCTGTCTGTATGTCTCTGCGATATGGGGGGCTGTCTGTGACGTGGGGGGGCTGTCTCTGCCATGTGGGGGGCCGTCTGTACGTCTCTGCGATATGGGGGGGCTGTCTGTGATGTGGGGGGGCTGTCTGTATGTCTCTGCGATATGGGGGGCTGTCTGTGACGTGGGGGGGCTGTCTCTGCCATGTGGGGGGCCGTCTGTACGTCTCTGCGATATGGGGGGCTGTCTGTGACATGGGGGGGCTGTCTGTACGTCTCTGCGATATGGGGGGTTGTCTGTGACATGGGGGGGCTGTCTGTGACGTGGGGGGGCTGTCTGTATGTCTCTGCGATATGGGGGCTGTCTGTGACGTGGGGGGGCTGTCTCTGCCATGTGGGGGGCCGTCTGTACGTCTCTGCGATATGGGGGGCTGTCTGTGACATGGGGGGGCTGTCTGTGACGTGGGGGGCTGTCTGTATGTCTCTGCGATATGGGGGCCTGTCTGTGACATGGGGGGGCTGTCTGTGACGTGGGGGGGCTGTCTGTATGTCTCTGCGATATGGGGGGCTGTCTGTGACGTGGGGGGGCTGTCTCTGCCATGTGGGGGGCTGTCTGTACGTCTCTGCGATATGGGGGGGCTGTCTGTGACGTGGGGGGGCTGTCTCTGCCATGTGGGGGGCTGTCTGTACGTCTCTGCGATATGGGGGGGCTGTCTGTGACGTGGGGGGGCTGTCTCTGCCATGTGGGGGGCCGTCTGTACGTCTCTGCGATATGGGGGCTGTTTGCCATGTGGGGGGGCCCTTTGTACGTCTCCAGGACGTGGGGGGGCTGTTCACTCTTGTGGCCCTGGGTTCACTGGTTGGCAGTCACTGGGTGCTGTGGGTGACCCCTACTGGCCGGAGTCTGGGGGGCGGATCCTGGGGGCAGGACACATGGACCATGACTAGCAGCTTTCCAGCTGGCCAGGGAAGGGGTGTGAACAAAGGGGGGGGCCGCCCGGGGGAGGAGGGGCCGGGGGGGGGGCCGCCCGGGGGGAGGAGGGGCCGAGGGGGGGAGCCGCCCGGGGGAGGAGGGGCCGGGGGCCGAGGGGGGGGGCCGCCCGGGGGAGGAGGGGCCGGGGGCCGAGGGGGGGGCCGCCCGGGGGGGAGGGGCCAGGGGCCGAGGGGGGGGCTGCCCGGGGGGGAGGGGCCGGGGGCCGAAGGGGGGGCCGCCCGGGGGGGAGGGGCCAGGGGCCGAGGGGGGGGCTGCCCGGGGGAGCCGTGTTCTGGGGTTTGGCGATGGGCCCGTCTGGGCTGGGCAAACCCGAAGGGCCGGGACTAAGTGGGGTGCTGGGGGCTCGGGGCCTGGGTGCCCCCCGGGCCGTGTCTCGGAGCAGCAGTGACCCGACCCCCCCCCCGCCCGGCGGGTCCGTCTGGCTGCGCAGGGGGCGGGGTGGGGCCCCGACGTGCCGTTCAGCCCCCAGAGTCGAGGCGCTGGGGCCACCCCCCCCCCCCGCCCTCTGGGGCAGCAACGACAGCTCTGACCCACGGGCCAGCTGGGGCCCAGCGCTGCTCCTCACCCACAGCCCCCTCCCCCCGCCCCCGTCGCCAGCCCTGCACCCCTGCCCCCGCCCCCCCCTGCCCTGTGCCCCCATCCCTGCCCTGCCCCCGCCCAGTACCCCCGCTCTGTGCCCCCGCCCCCGTGCCCTGTGCCCCCATCCCCGCCCTGCCCCCGCCCGGTACCCCCGCTCTGTGCCCCCGCCCCCCTGCCCTGTGCCCCCATCCCCGCCCTGCCCCCGCCCAGTACCCCCGCTCTGTGCCCCCGCCCCCCTGCCCTGTGCCCCCATCCCCGCCCTGCCCCCGCCCAGTACCCCCGCTCTGTGCCCCCGCCCCCCTGCCCTGTGCCCCCATCCCCGCCCTGCCCCCGCCCGGTACCCCCGCTCTGTGCCCCCGCCCCCGTGCCCTGTGCCCCCAACCCCGCCCTGCCCCCACACCCCTGCCCTGTGCCCCCATCCCCGCCCTGCCCGGTACCCCGCTCTGTGCCCCCGCCCCCCTGCCCTGTGCCCCCATCCCTGCCCTGCCCCCGCCCAGTACCCCCGCTCTGTGCCCCCATCCCCGCCCTGCCCCCGCCCGGTACCCCCGCTCTGTGCCCCTGCCCCACCCACCTGCAGATGAGCAGGATCCAGTTGTACATGATGGGCAGCACCATGATGCTCAGCCACCAGTAGTGAAGATCCCCCGCGGGGTCCAGCACCCAGGTCCTCGGGCCACCACCACCGCTGGAGGGACGGAGCACGCGGCCATCAGCGCCTGCCCTGAGTGGGGGGGCGGGCCGGGGGCAGGTCCAGGGTGATCCAGAGCGGGGTGGGGAGGGGGGCAGGGAGTGTGTGGGGTAAGGGTTAGAGGGGGGCAGGGCCAGAGCAACACACAGTGAGGTGGGGGAGGGTGCAGGGCCGGGCGACCCGCAGTAGGGGAGGGGGCAGGGCCGGGCGACCCGCAGTGGGGCAGGGGAGGGTTGGGCGACCCGCAGTGGGGCAGGGGAGGGTTGGGCGACCCGCAGTGGGATGGGGGAGGGGGCAGGGCCGGGCGACCCGCAGTGGGGCAGGGGAGGGTTGGGCGACCCGCAGTGGGATGGGGGAGGGGGCAGGGCCGGGCGACCCGCAGTGGGGCAGGGGAGGGCTGGGCGACCCGCAGTGGGATGGGGAAAGGGAGGGCCAGGCGACCCGCAGTGGGTGTGGGAGGGGGCAGGGCCGGGCGACCCGCAGTGGGGCAGGGGAGGGCTGGGCGACCCGCAGTGGGATGGGAAAAGGGAGGGCCAGGCGACCCGCAGTGGATATGGGAGGGGGCAGGGCCGGGCGACCCGCAGTGGGTGTGGGAGGGGGCAGGGCCGGGCGACCCGCAGTGGATGTGGGAGGGGGCAGGGCCGGGCGACCCACAGTGGGATGGGGGAGGGGGCAGGGCCGGGCTACCCGCAGTGGGGCAGGGGAGGGCCGGGCGACCCGCAGTGGGGCAGGGGAGGGCCAGGCGACCCGCAGTGGGTGTGGGAGGGGGCAGGGCCGGGCGACCCGCAGTGGGGTGTGGGAGGGGCAGGGCCGGGTGACCCGCGGCGGGGAGAGGGAGGGGCAGGGCCGGGCTGTGACATAGTGGGGGGGAACGTGCTGGTTTCTATGGGTCTGTGGTAACCCCACTGGCTGCCGCCGGTAGCACGGCCCAGGACGGGGATGGGTCATTATGCAAAGGGGTCTCTCAACCTGTCCTACCAGCTGTGACCGCGCATGGGGGGTCCCCAATATCCTGCACCCCGAAATGGCACGAACAGACTCCACCCGCCAGTAGAATTGAGGGTGGTTTATTGCTTCTCCAGGATACAGCCCAGCACAGATGTAATCTGGTTACAGGAACTGGGGCTAAGAGGCCTCAATGCCCCCTTGAGATGGGGGAGTCCCAGCCCCCCTCCCCAGCTCCTTCTTCCCTGCTTTCCAGCCAGGAACTAGCTCACTCTCCTCCAGCCCTGCCCCCAGCCAGGACAGCATCCACCTTCCTTTGTTCCTCTCCATGGGGGGTGTCTGGCCACTGGTTTGCATAGTGACTCATCCTGTTTTGCTGGGTCGTGGTACCCACGGCAGCCAGTGGGGGTTACCCCAGAGCCAGCAGCATAGAAACCAGCCAGGTACCCCCACTACGGCACAGTTCTCCCCCCTCCGAGAGCGAACTGAGCAGGGTCACTCCGCTCGTGACCTAGGGAAGTTTGGGTCCTCTGCGTGGGAACCCGCCCCGGGGACATGGGTGCTCCCCTTGACTCAGGCCGGCCGTGGCAAGGCCCCACATGAGCTGGCTTCCCTCTGTCCACTCGCCGCCCCGCTCCAGGGCGACTGGCGCAGGCCTGTCCTCGGGGGTCACACCCACCCTTCCGCTGGCCTTGATCTCTGGCCAGGGTCTCTCGGGCCGGGGCCAGCGAGCCTTCTCTGGACAGCCAGGGCGGCTTCCACCCCCGATGCTCCATCCAGGGAGGTCTTCCCCTCCCATAACTCTCTCAGCAAGCCCAGAGGGTCTATCTGGGGTAGAGACCCCCAAGCCGCTTTCCTCCTGTCTTGGGCCTTCCCGCCCCTCTGGCAGGAGTCACAGGACCGGCAGTACCGCTGCACGGCTGTAAAGATTCCCGGCCAATAGAAGTGCTGGAGCAGCTTCAGCCGGGTGCTCCGGATCCCCCGGTGGCCCCCAACGGGGACATCGTGGGCCAAATACAGCAGCTTGAGGCGATACTTTCGGGGGACGACCAGCTGCCGCTGGACACCCCATGCCCTCGCCTTCCTGGGGGGGAGCCACTCACGGAACAGGAGCCCACGCTCCCGCAGGAATCTCTCCTGGCCACCTCTCCCCCGGGGCTGAGCTGCACGGAGGCCAGCCTGGTCCCTCAGCCTCTGCAAGGAGGGGTCTGCCTGCACCTCAGCCTGGAATTCAGCTGCTGAGGCAGGGATCGGGACCTGTCCCCCACCTCTGCCTAGGTCCGGAGTCCCAGCCTGGCTGGACCCCGTGTCCACTGGGATGGGACCCTGAGGACGCTGCCAGGAGTCCTTCCCTGGACCCACGTTGTCAGCCCCCCGCTGGCTCTGGCTCCGGGTAGTGACTAGAGCCCGCTGGGATTCATGGGGCCACTCCTCTAGGTCATTCCCCATCAGCACCTCGGTGGGCAAGTGCGGGTGCACCCCCACTTCCTTGAGGCCTTCCTTGGCCCCCCATTTCAGATGCACCCTGGCTACAGGCACCTTAAACGGGGACCCGTCTATGCCCTTCAGGGTCAGCTGCGCGTGGGGTAGTACCGCTCCGGGGCCACTATGTCGGATCGGGCCAGAGTCACCTCCGCCCCCGTGTCCCAGAAGCCCGTCACCTTCCTACCATCCACCTCCAGGGGTATGAGGCACTCGCTCCGCAGGGGCCGTCCTGCCCCCACCCGGTACACGGAGAAATCCGCCTCCTGAGAATCAGACCTCCCAGGGGAGGTGCACTGAGCATCCTTCCCCTCTCTCTGAGCTGAGGTTTGCCTGCCAGCCCCTGCCTCTGGGGCAGCCTGCCCTTCCTCCCGCCCCAGCCAGTTAACCCTGGAAAGTCCCCGGTCCTGGGACCTGGTGCACTGAGCCCTCTTGTGGCCTTTTTGCCCACAGCGCTGGCAAGTTAGGCTTTGGGCTGTCTCTGTCCAGGCCCTGGCTGGTTCTCTGGGGCGCAGACGACCTGTTCCTTGGGCTCGCCCCGTAGTTGACTCCCTCCGTCGCTCAGCCGAGATCCGGTCTCTGCGCGGTTCCCTCTCTCTCCGGGACTCCCGTTCACACCCGGACCGGCTCTCCGTGAACTCATCTGCCAGTCTCCCGGCCTCCTGGGGGTTCTCTGGTCTCCGGTCCTTGAGCCACAGCCTCAGTTTGGGTGGGCACGCTTCATAGAACTGCTCCATCATGACCAGCTTGAGCAGCTCCTCTGCGGTCTGGGCTCCGACTCCAGACACCCACTTGCGGCAGTATTGTGCCAGGCGGGAGGCCAGGTCCACATAGGTCTCCCGTGGCCCTTTCTGTACCCCCCGGAACTTCTTCCTGTACATCTCGGGGGTCAGCCCGAACTTGTGCAGCGGCCTCCTTGACTCGGTTGACCTTGGAGCGGGGGCGGCGAGTGGACAGAGGGAAGCCGATTCATGTGGGACCTCGCCACGGCCGGCCCGAGTCAAGGGGAGCACCCATGGCCCCAGGGGGGGTTCCCACGCAGAGGACCCGAACTTCCCTAGGTCACGAGCGGAGTGACCCTGCTCAGTTCGCTCTCGGAGTGGGGAGAACTGTGACGTAGTGGGGGTACCTGGCTGGTTTCTATGGGTCTGTGGTAACCCCACTGGCTGCCGCTGGTACCCACGGCCCAGAAGGACAGGGGATGGGTCACTATGCAAAGGGTCTCTCAACCTGTCTGACCAGCTACCCCCCAAGGAGAGGAACAAAGGAAGGTGGATGCTGCCCTGGCTGGGGGGCAGGCTGGAGGAGAGTGAGCTAGTTTCTGTCTGGGAGCATGGAGGAAGCAGCCTCAGCAAAGGCTGGGGGGTTTAGAAGCCGAGACCACTGCCCCATCTCAAGGGGGGCTGAGGCGTCCTAGGCCTGCCCTGGAACCTGGTGACATCTGTGCTGTATCCTGGAGAAGCAATAAACCACCTCTGTTCTACTGGCTGGGGGAGTCTGTTCGTGCCATTCTGGGGTGCAGGAGGCGGGGGACCCCAATGCGCCATCACACGGGCGACCCTCAGCGGGGTGGGGGAGGGCGGGTAAGTGTCCGGGAGCCCTTGGCAAGAGACGGCCTTGCTGGGTGGGGCAATGGGGGGATGCTGGTTGTGCCCTGGGCTGTGCGAGAGGCTGGGCACCGGGGCCATCCCCCAGTGTTCCTGGCTGCGGGGGGGGGGGAGGGGGGGCAGGCCTGGCTGCATGGGGGGGTAGAGAGGGGGCAGGGCCTGGCTGCATGGGGGGCGGGGGGAGCAGGGTCTGGCTCCAGTGGGGGGCTAGGGGGGGCAGGGCCTGGCTCCAGTGGGGGGCTAGGGGGCAGAGCCTGGCTCCAGTGGGGGGCTAGGGGGGCAGGGCCTGGCTCCAGTGGGGGGCTAGGGGGGCAGGGCCTGGCTCCAGTGGGGGGCTAGGGGGGGCAGGGCCTGGCTCCAGTGGGGGGCTAGGGGGGGCAGGGCCTGGCTCCAGTGGGGGGCTCGGGGGGCAGGGCCTGGCTCCAGTGCTGCCCCCTCAGAGCCACGCTGGGTCGCGGGGCCCAAGGACCCTCCCGGGCGCCCTGCCGGCTGCCAGCCCCTCCGGCTGTGGGGGGGGAGGCCGCGGGGGGGCTGGGCCCCAAGGCCGCGGGGGGGGCTGGGCCCCACTCACCTGGGGGCGGGTGCCCCGCTGCTCTGCGCCGTGGGGCCCAGCCGCCGGCCCATGCCTGCCCCGGTGCCCGCGCCGCGCCTGGGGAGTGCCGGCTGGTGCGCGCCGGCTGGTGCGCGCCGGCTCCTAGCAACCGCGCCGGGGCCCCGCGGGGCCCCGCACCTGAGCCCCGGCCCCGGCACTAAAGGCAGCAATCAGCGCGGGCGCCGGCGTAATGGGGCCCCGGGGGCAGCCGCTACCTCGCCCCACGGGGCCCCCCCACGGCTCTGGGGCAGGGCTGGGGCTAAGGCCAGCGCAGCGTGGGGGCCAGTGGGGTGCCCGGCGGGGGGCAGGGGTGAAGGGACTGGGGAGCAGTGGGGACTGGCGGGGGGAGGGGCAGGGGGCGAAGGGGCCGGGGGGGGCGGGGGGGGAAGGAGTCTGAAGGGGGGAGGGGCGGGGAGCGCGGGGGGGGGCGAAGGAGTCTGAAGGGGGAGGGGCGGGGGGGCGAAGGGGTCTCGAGGGGGAGGGGCGGGGGGGCGAAGGGGCCGGGGGGGCGAAGGGATCTGGAGGGGGAGGGGCGGGGGCCGAAGGGGTCTCGAGGGGGGGGGGCGGGGGGGCGAAGGGGTCTCGAGGGGGAGGGGCGGGGGGGCGAAGGGGCCGGGGGGGCGAAGGGGTCTCGAGGGGGAGGGGCGGGGGGGCGAAGGGGTCTGGCGGGGGGAGGGGCGGGGCGGTGCGGGGGGGCGAAGGGGTCTCGAGGGGGAGGGGCGGGGGGGCGAAGGGGCCGGGGGGGCGAAGGGATCTGGAGGGGGAGGGGCGGGGGGGCGAAGGGGTCTGGCGGGGGGAGGGGCGGGGGGGCGCGGGGGGGGCGAAGGGGTCTGGCGGGGGGCGGGGCCTTTGTTCACCGGCTCCGCAGTCTCAGGCCGAGCGTGCCTCAGTTTCCCTGGGCGCTGCTCGGGGGGGGGCCGGGGGGGGCGCAGAGCGGAGCCCCCCGAGGGGCCCGCGGCCCCAGCCGAAGAGGCGGCGCCGCGCGGGAAACTGAGGCAGGGTCAGGGGCGGGGCCTGCCCCGGGGCCTGCCCCCCCCCTGCGGGCTGGCCAATGAGCGGCGAGGGGGGCGGGGCCGGGCGGCGGCTGCGTCGGGAGGCGGCGGCAAGATGGCGGCGGCTCGGTGAGCGGGCGGGGCCGTGGGGCTGGCGGGCACTGGGCCGGGGGGTTGGCCGTGGGGCTGGCGGGCACTGGGCTGGCCGTGGGGCTGGCGGGCACTGGGCCGGGGGGCCTGGCCGT